>NC_052147.1:44050840-44092142 GCF_902713615.1 Scyliorhinus canicula | reverse complement strand
AAACAAGGGTTGCAATTTGGCACATTGGGCACATTTAAGTAGTGGTGAGTGGTGTGGAGAGATGGTGCTGGGGCTGGCGAGGTGAGTTGGAAACTCAGCCACTGCCACAGGAAACAGGCCTGGGTCTTACTCTCAGGCCTCACTTAATTCCCATTAGCCAACTTCCCACCTGTTGGGAAGCACTGAATAATCATGCAGCTTGGCAGCTGTCCATCAACACAATGGGTCATTCTGCAACGGAACGCCTCACGTCCAGGAAAGAGTGGGGAGTTTACAGGAAAGTCGGATCAATGATTTCCATTTTGGGGATCAGAGGAATACTCCTGCTGTACCAAGGGAAAAGCATTTTCCTTTTCAGCCTCTTTGTCTCAGCTTTGGCCTGCCATGAAAGCAACAGCTTTCCCCACTCAGGCTGGAATAAAATTGCTGTTGACTGCCGTTAATATACACAACATAAAGAAAGACGTAGGTTAAGATTGGAATTCTGAGATCCTGCCATGGCCATTGTTAGCTCTGACCTCAGAGGCACCATTTTGCATTGTGGAGTACAAGTTGGGTGGCAGCAGCGCCGGCCCTAGGGTTGCTGGCGCCCCGGGCAAGCTGAACTTCAGCGCCCTTCGGGGGCGGGGGGGGCCGAGGGGGGGGCGGGGCCAGGGAGGGCGGTCTGAGGGGCGGCCGGAGGGGGGGGGGGGGGCGCGGGAGGGCGGCCACCGCGCATGCGCTGGTTGGCACCGGCCCAACTGCGCATGCGCGGGACCCGAGTCTCTGGCGCCCCCTAGCACATGGCGCCCCGGGCGACTGCCCGAGTTGCCGGTACCTTGGGCCGGCCCTGGGTGGCAGGAGCGGAAATGACATTGGCTGGTCAAGTATGATGCTGCACTGTTCAGCTCATTACATATGCATATGTGAGGAGCATGGTGAATCCCGTTGTCAGGCAGGCAGGAAGTCGCCATCCCCACCTTTACTTCAGGGGTCAAAGGTCCTGGGCCCATTTAAAGGGCACTCAGGTGGCCATTCACTCACTCCGAACCAGGAGCTCTAGATTAATTGTCCAGAATGTCTCAGGGTAGACAATGTGAACACAGGTTCACGCGATTCCACCCTGCAACTCTTCCAGGCTGTCCAGAAAAGGAGGGGGTGGTCCTGTTTCTTTTAAAAAACAATTTCCAATTAGGGGCAATTAATGTACCCAATCACATATCCTGCACATCTTTGGGCTGTGGGGGCGAGACCCACACAGGCACAAGAAGAATGTGCAAACTCCACACAGACAGTGACCCGGGGCCGGGATCGAACCCGGGTCCTAGGTGGCGTGAGACAGCATGCTAACCACTACACCGCCAGGGCCGCCTCTGGGTGTCCTGCTAGGACCCCAACTGTTCACTTAGTATTAATGATTTGGGAAGAGGGAGAGGGAGCTAAATGTATTACCTCCACATTTACAGATGATACGAAGTTGGGTGGGAAGGTGAGCTGTGAGGAGGATGCAGAGATGCTCCGTGGGATTTGGACAGGCTGAGTGAGTGGGCATATGCATGGCAAATACAGTATTAGTGAATAAATGTGAGGTTATCCGCTTCGGTAGCAAAAATAGGAAGGCAGATATTATTTGAATGGTTGTAAATTGAGAGAGGTGCATCCTCAGTGAGACCTTGGTATCCTCGTATGTCAGTCACTGAAGTAAGTGCGCAGGTACAGTGGGCAGTAAAGAAGGCAAAATGGCATGTTGGCCTTCATAGCAAAAGGATTTGAATATCGGAGTAGGGATGTTTACTGCAATTGCATAGGGTGAGGAGTTTAGAAGAGTGAGAGGGGATCTCATAGAAACGTTTAAAATTCTAACAGGGGATTAGTCAGGGTAGATTCAGAAAGAATGTTTCTGATGGTGGGGGAGGCCAGAACTAGGGTCATAGTTTGAGGATAGGAGGTAAGCCTTTTATGACTGAGGTGAGGAGACATTTCTTCACCCAGAGAGTGGTGAATCTATGGAATTTGCTACCACAAAAGTAGTTGGAGCCAATGTGTTGTGTAATTTCAAGAAGGGATTATATATAAATCTTGGGACTAAAAGGATCACGGGATATGGGGGAAGGTGAGATCAGGGTATTGAATTTGATGATCAGCCATGATCATGATGAATGGCGGAGCAGACTCAAGGGCCGAATGGCCTCCTCCTGCTCTAATTTGTATATATGTTGCTCTGTATTTTTCCAGGCGCACACCAATTATATGCAGTGTCAATGCTCGGATTTTCTGCTCGCAGAGAAATTAATTTGGAGGATACACTTAATTCTGATGTTACAATCTCCATGGAGGTCACAGGGTGTGGACCATCAGATTCCCCGTGACCCCTGCTGAGTATGAACTTCCCTGGTAATGGGGGGTGAGGCTTCCCATAACAAAAGGAGCCTTTGCACAGCATAAAAACCCCAACCTAAGTAAAGGTTGGAGTGGGTGAACCCTTCGGGGAGTGGAGCAGTCTAGTTTATGTATGTTAATAAACCCAGTTTTTGCATCCTACCTATTGTTTTCGTGTGGTCACTCTGTGCGGATTCTACATCTAATGAGCTGGCCTTATAATGAAGCATGCATGACATGCAAAAGGATGCAAAGAGGATTCCCAACACTGGAAGCCTGACTCGCCTTTAAAGGTTCTGAGAACTCAATATCAAAGTTCATCTTGCTGTCGGGCTTCCGGCTGCAGGTGAGGACAGGAAGTTTGCCGCCTAGGTTAACATCCAGCAAACATGAGGTTCAGCCACTAACCTCCAGAAGAGTTACACTGTCAGTGCATTGGAAGAACTGGATAGTTTGACCCCAAATATCCAGATCATAGACTGTAGTTTTTAACAAACCATTGGCTTTAAGATCATGGCCCCTGGAATGATAAAAGAGGAAACTAAATCCGACAAATGCATCTTTGGATTGAACTGTATTGACAGGTTTGATAATTCTACTCAGTAAAAATCTGCAAAATATAAAATTAGTTTATTTGCCAGTGAAACGGTACATTGTGAATGGATAACTGATTTAAGTGCAGAGTCCAGTGCTGAGCGGAACCACCCAGACCAGGATTATTCAAGGTTCAGTCTCTGGTTTATATTCAGCCAGTTACTCCAGTTGGGATACAGATCCAGTTGGCCTTAGACCACAAGGACTTTAGACCACAAGGATATGATAACCAACCAGGTCCTGATTCTGACCACCATTCATGATGGGAAATCTAGATGTATGCATGTTGATTAAGGATAAAGTTGTGAAGTGTTGGCTAGTGCAGACTTGAGAGATGAACAGACACTTCCAACACTGATGAAGGTTCAACTCAATTTTATTAACTACTTCTAACTAACTAACACACAATGACTGTGGGTCTAAATGATGCTAACTTAAACTAGAGACCTAAGCCTTGTCCGAACCAGTTGATTCTCTCAGCACGTGTTGTAAGTCTGTGCTGGGCTGGATGAGTTCTTGTTACACTCAGAGGCAGCACCCAGAATGAACGGGAACCGTGGTGTCCTCTGCCTTTATAGTTTGTGTATTCTAACTGGTGATTGGCTACGGTGTTTGTACATGTTGATTGGTCCCTGTGTGTGTCCATCAGCGTGTGTCTGCACCATGATATACTGGTGTATATTATGACATCCCCCCCTTTTATTACAAAAATGTTGATTATAGGCTTGTGATAATAAATAGTGTGGGTGTGTGGAGAATGTACCTAGCTACGTGTGAGGTGCGAAGACATATGTACAAAGCTATATACAGGGAACAGGACTATTTACAGAGGAAGGTGCCTGGTGCAGATGACTACCATGAACTGGAACAGCCAACGAATCCATTTACAAATCACTGGATATAGAAAAAAACCATTTCAGAGTGTCCAATGGTGTACAGAGTTCATAAGTTCAGTCTCTGAGGTGGGCGACGAACTCTGGTTGACCGCCTCAAGGGTGGGGCAGTGGCTGGCGCCTCAGGAGCCGGGAGGGCTGCAGCACTGTCAGGGGCAGGCAGAGCTACCGGAAGCACCACACAGTCTACGGCGGGATCAGTAGAAGAACTGATCGGAGGATCCTGTGACGACCCTGGAACCAGGCGAAGAGCACGCCTGTTGTGGCGCCGAATGGATCCATCCGGTAAGCGGACCAGGAAGGAGCGGGGGGCCATCTGCTTAGAACAAAAGCAGGCCCAGACCAGCCACCATCCGGGAGGTGGATGCAAACCTTGTTGCGTGGATGGATGTCGGGAAGGTCAGCAGCCCGTGAGTCGTAGGAAGTTTTCTGCTGCAGTTGAGACATGTGCATGCGGTGGAGCACGGGGACATAATCGAGGTTGGGAGCGAGAATTGATGCACCGTCGTTCTGAGGGTGCGGTTCATTAGCAGCTGAGCAGGCGACAGGCCGGTGGAGAGCGGGGCGGAGCGATAGGCTAGCAGAGCAAGATGGAAATCTGGAGACGGCGTCGGCGGCCTTGCTGAGGAGCCGCTTAACGATGTGGACCCCCTTTTCCGCCTTCCCATTGGATTGGGGTATAGGGGACTGGACGTAACGTGCTCGAAGTTGTAGTGTCGGGCGAAGCCGGCCCATTCCTGGCTCGCGAAACAGGGGCCATTTTCTGACAAGACCATCAGCGGAATGCCATGTCGGGCAAATGTCTCCTTACAAGCCCTGATCACAGCCGAGGATGTGGAATCGTGCAGCCTGATGACCTCCGGGTAACTGGAGAAGTAGTTGTAATGAGACGTAGTCCCTGCCCAATGCATGGAACAAGTCGATGCCCACTTTGTCCAAGGCGAATGTGACGAGCTCATGGGGCATCAGGGTCTCCGTGGTGGGCGGGCTGAAAACACTGGCAGGTAGAACAGTTGAGCACCACATTGGCGATGTCATCATTGATGCCCGGCCAGTAGACGGCTTCTCTAGCCCTGCGGCGGCACTTCTCGATGCTAAATGGCCTTCATGGAGTTGCTCCAACACTAGCTGGCGCATGCTTTGTGGGACGACGATGCGATCCAATTTCAGGAGCACCCTGTCGACAACCGCCAGGTCATCGCGGACGTTGTAAAATTGCGGGCATTGGCCCTTGAGCCACCCGTCTGACATTAGGCGCATCACCCGCTGCAGAAGTGGATCAGCCGTTGTCTCGCGGCAAATTTTCATCAGTCGTGCATCTGTAGCTGGCAAATGGGAGGCTGCAAACTGAATGTGGGCATCTATTTGGCAAATGAAGCCGTCATGATCACACGGAGTTGTGATCGACCTTGAGAGGGCATTGGCAACGGCAAGGTCCTTGCCAGGGGTATAGATCAGTTGAAAGTCGTACCTGTGCAGCTTGAGTAAGATACGCTGGAGGCGAGGCGTCATGTCATTCAAATCCTTTTTGATAATATTTACAAGGCGGCGGTGGTCGGTTTCAACCGTGAACTGTGGAAGTCCATAAACGTAGTCGTGGAACTTCACGACTCCAGTGAGAAGGCCGAGACACTCTTTCTCAATTTGCGCACAGTGCTGCTCTGTGGGATTCATCGCCCGCGACACATACGTCATGGGCCCCATGACGAGGCCACGTCTCGTTGAAGGAGCACGGCACCAACCCCAGACTGACTGGCATCAGTAGAGATTTTGGTCTCTTTGGTCGGGTCAAAAAAGGCCAACACTGGGGCCGTGGAAAGCTTGGCCTTCAGCTCCTGCCATTCACGCTCATGAGCAGGGAGCCATTGGAAATCTGTGGTTTTGCGAATCAGGTCTCTGAGGGCCGTGGTGTGTGAGGCGAGATTCGGGATGAACTTCCGAGGAAATCACCATGCCCAGGAACCGGAGGACCGCTTTCTTGTTCTCGGGCATCTTCATGGACGTGATTGCTGCAATCTTGTCCTCATCCGGACGCACCCCCTGGTGGGAGATGTGATCCCCCAGAAACTTGATACTTGACTGGCCGAAGGAGCATTTGGTCCTATTGAGGTGGAGGCCGTGTTCGTGGATGCGCCTGAAAACACGCTGAAGGCGGGCGATGTGTTCCTGCGGGGTGGTTGTGGTTGACCAGATAATAATGTCGTCGACATATACCTGGGCGCCTTCGATCCCCTCCATCATCTGCTCCATGATCCGGTGGAAAACTTCGGACGCAGAGATGATGCTGAATGGCATCCGGTTGTAGCAGAACCTGCCAAAGGGTGTGTTGAACGTACACAGCTTCCTGAATGACTCATCTAGTTGGATCTGCCAGAAACCCTTCGAGGCATCCAGTTTTGAGAATAGTTTGGCGTGGGCCATCTCGGACGTGAGCTCCTCACGTTTCGGAATCAGGTAGTGCTCCCGCATGATACTCTGATTCAGATCTTTAGAATCAATACTGATCCGCAGCTCGCCAGACGGCTTCTTGACACAGACCATGGAGCTTACCCAGTTGTGGGTTCCGTGACTCTAGAAATGACTCCTTGGTCCTGGAGGTCCTGGAGCTGTTGCTTGAGGCGGTCCTTGAGGGGCGCTGGGACTCTGCGAGGTGCGTGAACGACAGGCGTGGCGTTGGGCTTGAGTAAGATTTTGTACGTGTACAGGTGCGTGCCCATGCCTTCGAAAACATCATGGTATTGCTGGATGATGGAGTCGAGTTGCGCCCTGAAGTCTGTGTCAGAGGATTCAGTCACATCGCTTGAAGAGAGAGAGTGTACTCTCTGCACTAAGTGGAGCAGCTTGCATGTCTACGCACCAAGCAGGGAGGCTTTTGAGGCAGCAACAATCTCGAACGGGAGAATGACTGTGTGAGCACAATGTGTCACCTCAAGGCGGCAGGAGCCGCTGGCGGCGATGGCATTGCCATTGTAGTCCAGCAATTTACACGCAGATGGCAGGACAGCAGGCCGTACGCAGAGCTTGCGAAAATCAGACAACGCGATGAGATTGGCAGAAGCGCCAGTGTCCAGGCGGAACCTGACAGGGGACCGGTTGACCATAAGGGTGGCACACCACTCATCATCCTGGCTGACGCTGTGGACGTGGATGGGTTCAGTGCCGCGCTTGGGGGACATCCTGTTCGTAGTAACAACGCCGATTTGGAACGGGACCTGTGGGTCATTGCAGGCACAGTCAGAATTAAGGTCTAGAGTAGGTTCAGTGATGGCAGGCTGGATAGCCCTGACGTCTCTGGGGGGCTGGGTGGACCTTCGAAAAGCAGCAGGCATGGAAGATCTGCACATTGTAGCGTAGTGGCCTCGTTTGCCACACTGCAGGCAGCGTCGGGACTTCACGGGACATTGCCGCTTTAAGTGTGCGGAGCTGCAGCTGCCGCACGCCGGAGCGTCGGGACGTTCATCGCGCCACCGCGCATGTGCGGGGCGATCCAGCGTAGCGCGCACCTGCGCGAAGCGGCCCTTGACGTCAGCACGCTCGCTGCATGTAAGTGCGGGACGCCACGAAAAGCACACGAAATGGCCGCCATCGTTCAGATCCAGAGCCTGAAAAGATTTAATCATTTGGACCCGTTCTGCCTCGTAAGGGGCTTGCCGCACTGTTTCAGCAGTCTGGATGCAGGAGTAGCGCGTGGAGGCATGTTCATGAGGAACACAGGTCTCAATGGCCATGGAGAGAGTGTGCTGCTTTACTTTTAGTAGCTGCTGGTGCAGGGGCTCAGATTGAACACCAAAAACAATCTGGTCACGGAGCATGGAGTCAGAGGTGGACCCGTAGTTGTAGGACTGCGCAAGGACGCGGAGGTGGGTAATAAAGGACTGGAAAGGCTCGTCCTTATCCTGAATTCGCTGCTGAAACATGTATCTCTCGAAGCTCTCGTTTACCTCGACCGTGCAGTGGCTGTCGAACTTCAGAATTATGGTCTTGAACTTCGATTTGTCCTCCCCCTCATCGAAGGTGAGCGAGTTGTAAATGTGCAGAGCGTGGTCACCGGCTGTGAAGAGGAAGAGAGCAATCTTCCGTGCCTCCGAGGCAGCTTCCGGGTCCCTGGCTTCGAGGTACAGCTGGAAGCGCTGTTTGAAACGTTTCCAGTTGGAGCCCAGATTCCCTGCAATGCGGAGAGGCGGCGGCGGGCGAACGGAGTCCATTCTGTAGGCTGGCGCGAGACTGGTGGAAGGCAGATCACTGAAAGGTAGGTCTCAGAAGTGCGAGCATCCCTCAACTCCTGGTACTATGAAGTGTTGGCTAGTGTAGACTTGAGAGATGAACAGACACTTCCAACACTGATGAAGGTTCAACTCAATTTTATTAACTACTTCTAACTAACTAACACACGATGACTGTGGGTCTAAATGATGCTAATTTAAACTAGAGACCTAAGCCTTGTCCGAACCAGTTGATTCTCTCAGCACGTGTTGTAAGTCTGTGCTGGGCTGGATGAATTCTTGTTACACTCAGAGGCAGCATCCAGAATGAGCGGGAACCGTGGTGCCCTCTGCCTTTATAGTTTGTGTATTCTAACTGGTGATTGGTTGCGGTGTTTGTACATGTTGATTGGTCCCTGTGTGTGTCCATCAATGTGTGTCTGCACCATGATATACTGGTGTATATTATGACATGTTGGACTCGCGTATGATGTCTGTTGCACATTTTGGAAGGATGAGCATTCACAATCAAACTTCTTTGTAGGGGGAAGAGCATATTTTCCAACACAAACATGTGGTTTTCAAGTGCTCTGAGAGGAATGCACAACTAATCTTCTGCTTTTAGCATCTAAGGCTGCAAACTTTGGTGGTGTAACATTTGGTTTCTTAGCACAGTGAGTGCTATATTGCCTCCAAAATGGTATCCATGACATATGCGCACGTTTCTATTGCTAAATGTTATAACCCGCACGAGACCTTCGGGGTCAGAGCAATCCGTCTCCCCGTGAGTCTTGCCGAATATGCCGCCAAGGTGGCAGGGAGCGCTTAATTATTTATGATTAAGATCTGTATAAAGTCAGCCAAGTTCAGAACCAACAGAGCAGACTCGGCTGACATCTATATATTGTGAACAGAATTGCTTTGCAATAAACCAAGTTTTCTTTTTACTTATTTGGTTCGGACTCACTCGTGGCCTACAAAACTAAATGTGCAGATGCTATTTTGATGAGGGCATTAACACGCAAAGAGCATTCATCGGAAGTCTGTCAATTTTCTGGATTATGACGTCAATCAGCTTGTAATGCAGACTGGATGCCAGAGTTCCCATTTCGAACTCAACACTCCAGCTAACACCATCTCTTAAAACATACACAGCTGAAAATGTGTTCAGCTGCAGGAATGACACACATTAAATAGCTGTTTAATGAGATCCTGAATTATTATCAGCTAGGATCCGATCTGACTATAATCACAGTCAGAGCTAGTAGAAGAAATGTTTGATTTCCTGACTTGTGTACAGTTGCTAAAGTGCACAGTGGATGATGTAGCAGGGGCTGCAGGACTTGGGTTTGACATCACGGGTTCTGCATTAATCGCTTGTTTCCAGACATGGATGCGGTGGGTATGCATCCTCCTTAGATCCATCCTCTCCAAAATGAGGAGAGATCACACAGAGCGGGGCAAGCTGCTAGAACAGGGAGATGGAGGAGGAGGAGAAGGGACCTGACCACGAGACTATATCTACCCAGGGTGCTCAGGGAACAATTCTCCTCACTCAACCTCTGTGAAGTGCAGTATGTCAGAAGTCTGCATTTCATTAAGAGTGACCACACTGAAATCTCCCACTTGCTGCAGTGGGAGCAATCTCAGAGCAGGGCAAGGATGTCATTGCCAATGGTTATGAAGGTGATCATGGCCAGGGACCTTTGTGCACCTGGCTTCTACCAGGTTAAATATATTTGCGACGTCTTTTGCAGTTTACTGCTGCCAAAGGGAGGTCACTGAGTCTCTGTGTTTCAAGACAGCTAAATCCATTTCATTCTTTGAGAGAAGCATATGCAGAGCAAGTGGGGAATGCAGGCTTCCCATGATGTAAGGTGCCATTGATAACATGCATGCCTCTGTGGGAAGGTCTTGTGATGTAATGGCCAGTGTCCCTGCCTCTGAGCCAGAAGGGCCGAGCTTGACTCCCACCCCAGGACTCGATGGCCAAGGAAGGTGCGTTCATAACGCAGCCAAACAGGTTGTGTGTAAACCAGCAAATGCAGGAGTAACTAGCTATAGAAAAAGACAAATGTTTTCCTTAGTGTGCCACAAGGTGTGGGAAGACAATTTGAATTGGAATGCCTCTGTGGGCCCTGCATGTCAATTCTGAGTTGTATAGCAACCAAAAAAAGGATTCCACTTCTTCATGTCCTGCTAATGTGAAACTATGCGCAACATAATATGCAGATATTTGGGGGGAGGGGGGGGGGGGGGGGGGGGGGAGATGGTGGTATAGTGGTAATGTCTTTGGACTATTAATCCAAAGACCCAGGCTCTAGGAGCACGGGTTCAAGTCCAACAATGATAGCTGGTGGAATGTAAATTCAGTCAATAAATCTGGAATATGAAAAACTAGTATCAGCTTAAACTATAAATTATTGTCACAAAAACCCATCTAGCTCACTAAGGGAAAGAAATCTCCCATTCTTACCTGGTCTGGCCAATATCCCATTTCAGCCGCACAGCAATATTGGTGACTCTTAACTGCTCTCTGAAATGGCCTAGCAAGCCAATCAGTTCAGGGCATTTAGGGATGGGCAACAAATGCTGGCCGTGCCAGCGATGCCCACATTCCCTGAAAGAATAAAGGAAAAAAAGGATAACTGTCCAGTCTCCTGGCAGCAGTCTGCTGTCCATTCACCTGAGGCACCATAACAAGGAAGAGGGTGGCCGTTAGTCAAAATGTGACCACCTTTCACAACATGGCTCGTGATTCTGGTGCACCACCCTCGCACATTGCCAACATTATAATAAACAAGAGCCGTGCTGCACACAGAATGTGACCGAGCACCGAGGTGCTTAAACAATGCTTCTGCTGTTTGCGTTGCCCTGGAGGAACTCAGAGCTACTTGACAGAGTGCATGTCAAGATTTGTAGTCATGATGTGGAGATTTGTGGTGGTCTGCTACATTCTGCACAACCTCACCATAATGAGGGCACAATGTTTACCACCAGTTATATGGCAAGCAACTGAGGAGGAGGAGGAGGAAGAGAGGGGGCAATCAACACAGCCCCTTTCTTGCTGGGTCTGTCTGTGATCATCCCACCTGACTTTAAACTCTAAAACTGTATAATACCTTTTTTAGATCAGGGTTTTTCAAATTGAGGATCACGACCTGTGGGCAGGTGTTAGGAGGCTCGCGGAATGATCGGTCGTGCCGTTCCCTCAGAGGTCCAGATAACGGGAGAAGCGCCCAACTGCCGCTACCAGCTTTTACATCGAGAACGACGGCCGCTGCTATCTTTTAAATGGAAATAAATGAGGCTGTGTGGAGTCAAACAGCAACAGAGAGCAGATTGCACGCCCTGCACGTACACTTAACATCAAGTACCCTACAGTACGTGCTTTTGGTGCCAAATCACAGAGCAGTGTTGCTTCCATTTTCCAGCTGCTGGCAAGAAAGCCAAGTGAACTGTGAAGATGAACGGTTTTCTTAAAAGTAAGAGACGGCCAGAGACTCAAATAGGCAGTTTATCTATTGGACTGGATCACACAACAGAATCTGCTGGAGAGAGCTGCCTCAGGAGAGTCCAGCGCAGGACAGAGAAGTACTAATGTTAGCTCTGTGCTCCAGTGCCTCTGGTTAACAGCCTGCAAAGAAAAAACTTAACTCAGGAACAAAGCAGTATAAAGATGATTTCCTGAGGTATGGTTTTGTCAATTGTGCCAGTGCAAATAATGATGCAAAGCCCATGTGTGTTATATGTAGGGAAGTACTGGCAAATGAGAGAAGTTTTAGATTTTGTAAGAAAAGTGTTGGGTGAAAAACTACTTTTGAGGTTGAGACCCCAGAGTCAGTTAGTAACTCAGAGCTGACTCCAAATTAAAAGACTACACTGCTGTAGCTGACCTGTAATACCACATTATAACATGCCAATAGCTCAAGAGGCTGGCAACATTCTGGAGTAGCATCTCCCAGGAGTATCCAGTGTTGAGTAAAACATGCATTTGTTGCTATTGACCTACATGTGCGAGGATGGATTTCCTGTTTTCATTGAGATGAACATGGCACAAAGGAACTGGCTGGAGTCTTCACCTGATATGCACATTGCCCTCTCATCCTTTGACCAGATTCAAGTGAGATCATGAGGACCAAGAGGCTTTCACATTAAGGCAAGTGAACGTGGTGTGTGTCACAGAGGTCGGTCGCCGTGGCTCGCAAAGGTCAGTCGGTTGGCAAAAGTGGGTCCCAGAAGAAAAAGTTTAAAAACACCGACCTGGAGCATTACCGTGCCACAATGCCACAATGCAAAAATAAAAACCATCAACCAAATAAACATTGAAGAATGAATTGATTTAATCATTTTAACTTTGAACTAATCTTGAGTATCTTGCATCGATTTACAATGTCATGAAATGAGTAATAATATTTCAATATATTTATTGCAGATGAAAGCAACATTTTCATGGCATTAAGCAATAATTTTATAGAAGTTGCTTCCATTAGGCAAAAAAAAGGTAGATACCATATGGGTATTCATGGCCACATGGGTATTCATGGGTTATGATATCTAGTACATTATTGGGTTTACTGATAACTCGCAAGTGAAGTATACTATGAGGTTTGGGCCACTTTACTGTTCACTTTTGCACCATTACTGGGCTAGAGCAGTGGATTGGTAAAGGCCCAAGAGTGGCAGGAGTTTGTTCCCCCAGGCCATTTGCGAGCCTAGAGGCACCCAATCGAAGGGCCACTGCCTGGCAGGGTGTGGCGCTGTCAGAAGAGCAGGAAACTTCCGGCAAGCATCTTCAGCCTATAGAAAGGGTGTCTTGAGTTCTGCACAAAGTCTGTTTGTGGAGATCAGCCATCCAAATGTCCTGATTAACTGTCAAATTCCTGGGGATGGAAAGGGTATAAATTAGAAAATCTTACTGACCATTTTTCTGTTCTTGAGCTGTGGACTGATCCAGCGGGGCGGCGGAGGAACAAAGAGTGCGCGGGTTTCGGACCCGCTGCCCGCGATCGGTGCCCACCGATCGCGGGCCCATGCAACCCTTGGCACGGCCGTGGTGCGGCCGTGCCAATCGGTGCCATGGTTGTCGGGAACGGAACTTTGCTGCCGTTTTCACGAACGGTGAGAGCAGGTGTGTTTGCGTTCGTGAAAACAGCCGTAAAGGCCTGGGAACTCGGCCCATCGGCTAGGGGAGAATCGCTGTTCGCCGTAAAAAAACGGCGAGCAGCGATTCGTGTCGTGGGGCGGCCGTGGGGGGGGGGGGGGGGGGGGGGAATAGCGGGAGGTCAGGAAAAATGTTGGGAAGGTCCTCCCGCTATTCTCCGACCCGTCGTGGGGGGGGCGGAGAATCGCGCCCCATGGTCTTGGGACAGAGATAAGGGGTATGGGAATGAATCTTGGAGATGGAAAGGTGAAAAGATTAATCAGATATAACTATTTTACACAGAGGGTATTTGAAATGACCTGCTTAGGGAGACAATGGAAGTTTAATCATTCGCAGTTTGAAGGGGGGGGGTTAGATAAGGAAGTTAGTCTATAGGATATAATTGAGAGGTGTAATGAGTGAGTTGTGTAGTGTGGTTTTGAACTCTGGGTTAAACCAGTCTGGTATTTTCCATTGCAAGACATTCGTATGTTTTAACTTTCTGAAAATTTCATGACAATTTGTCTGATGTAATGTTAACAGTTTTAAAATTAAAATTTCAGCTTTGCTGTACTTTTATGAAAGATAGAATCAAAATGTGATGAAAGATTAAAAAATCGGTCGACCAACACCAAACATTTCCAACCAGCCATAAAATTTTAACTCAATGACTGGCTTAATATCATCTTGAAAGTGGCTGTCAGTGATGCAAAGTTAATGTTCAGTGTTACTTCATGGAATACATTTTATTGCACATTATACAATAGATTCCCTGAAATTCTAAATAAAACAAGATAAAGTAATAAAGTTCAATTTATATTGCAGACTTGAAACTTTATGTAATAAGAATGGCTGAGACTCATTGGAAAGGATCATGCAATGTGGGCTCAGAGGTATGGACAATGTAACTTCATTACTTCCATGGGCCCGATTCAGCGGCCTTGTCGAGCCCGACTTGGTTTTGGGATGAGGCTGATGAATTTTGCGATGCTCAATGTGTCTCGTGAGATCAATGGAGTCTTGCGAGACTTTGCGACCTGGATCTCACTCACGTGGGTGAGATCCAAATGTGCATATTTAAATGAGCCATTAGGCCTATTTAAGTATGTGCTCGCTGGATTCTCCCGGCACCCGGGATTCACCGACTGCACCTGGGAGACCTTGGCAGGGCGCCATTTAGTATTGGTGCACACAACCGCGGCCCAGGCATAATGGAACCTGGGGAGGGGTCTCCCAGATCATTGGAGACCCCTGGGTTATCGAGCATTGGGCAGGGTGGCACCCTGGCACTCCTGCTGGCAGCTGGGCACCTTGGCACTGCCAGGCTGGTAGAGCACTGCCAGGGTGCCAGGCTGTCAGTGCCCAGGTGCCAGGTTGCTCGTGCCAGGGGTTGGGCCTGGGGGCACCTTGACAAATGGGAGGGTGAGGGGGAGATGTGCTTGTGGACCCCAGAGGAGGTAGGTAGTGTGAAATGGGGCGGGTCTGGAGGCGACAGCAGGGTAGCTGAGGGGGGTTGAAAGATCAGGGCTGCCTTTAAAAATGATATCCCGATCCATGAGTAGTCTTCCTTTAATTGCAGGAACTGATTAAAGTGCTGCCTTGACGGGGAGTTCCTCACTGAGGCCAAAAAAACAGCGTTGAATAGTGGAGTCTATAGCTGTGGGAACATCCCACTAAACTGGACAGAGGGCGTGATTCTCCCGAAAGGTTTATGAGTGTGGTAGCGAGTGGGAACTGCCGTCAGCTTCCTGGCACTCGGCCCAGCGAGGCCGGTAACACAATAGAATGTTAATTGATCCACTTAATGAGGCCCAATGGGCTTCGTACCACAAATAAAGGCTCACCAGCCGATTTGCCAGGACTGTGCTCGCCAGCCCCTTATTAACAAGGTCGAGCAGCGCTTAAACAGCTCTTGCACAGTCAACTTCACTCAGCTCGCAGCCATGGAGCTGGGACGACCGACCCCAAGGTTTGGTGACGCGGACCTGGGAAGGCTCCTAGATGCGGTCGGGGCCAGGAGGGATGCCCTGTTCCCCAGAGAGTCCTGGCGGGTGAGCCACAGGGCAGCCAGTGCCTGGGATGAAGCGGCAGCGGCCATCAGCTCAGGCAGCAGGACCGGCACCCAGTGCCGCAAGAAGGTCAACAACCCACAACTGGCCTTACGCATGAGGTGACACTGCCTCCCAAAATCTTCCCACCAAAACCCTCCCTCCCCCCAACCTTCCCTTTTCACGTCCCTTCATCCCCCCTTCCTTAACCCCCCGCAAGCCCTTACTTCACACACCAACGCCCCATCCCCCCCATCCCACCAACCACAGTAAACCACATGTGTGGCTACAATGCCCTTTCTGTGTATCCCTAGGAGAAGCTATCCCAGAATCGTCGGGAGATGCCCAGACTGGCGATAGAGGCCGGACATAAATCCTCACCATCTTTGAGGATCAGGCCCTGGAGGTTATGGGGGTGGCCGGGGACAGAGCGGTCATGAATGCAGAAGTCGGCACATCCCGCAGAAGGCCGCACCTGGAGGACCTGTCAAACGTGAGTTGTTAATGCCATACAGACCGACCCATCCCTTCCACTGACCACTTGTCCAATTCCCCGCAGGACCTGCAGCCGACGGCGCCTGCCCATCCGGGGTGGTTACCTCCAACCCCACCTCCCACAACCCCACCCTTGCCTCCCAGGAGAAAACCTCGGAGGAGAGCTGCAAGGATGCAAATACCAATGCATCACAGCTGTCATTCTCACCCTCCATCAGCGCAGAGACACGCGCCTCGGTGGGCAACGATCATGGACAGGCTTCTGGGGCACAACCTGGCAAACACCACACAGCTGCTGATGTACATCAGGTGGGGGCAGTAACGCCCAGTCGGGGTTATGCTGAATCCCAGGATCCAGCTGGGTCTCAGTCAGATGCTGAGTCTCTGGTACAGGGTTACCCGGGTTACCCGGAGCTGATGGAGACGTTAGGGTGTAATCAGGACATTCAGGAGGAGCTGTCAGCGCCCCCCCAGCCCCTTTCCCCTCCCCCATAGTTCCACACCCTGCCCCCCCTCCCCCCACCTTGAGCACAGGGACTGTATGCCCAGTGCCCCTGGGCTCATCACCTGTGAGTGAAGATGGCTGCTCACCTCCTCATGTCGTCACAGAAGCCTCTTCACCAGGTTCACATTTTTCAAAAAGAGTACTAATCGATGCCAGCATGGCCACTTGCTGAGGAGGACGCTGGATCGCGTAAGGCCTTTGGCTATAGGGTGGCTCCCATTAATTGTATGGAAATTGGGCGTAAGTGGTGATTATTGGTTTCACGCCACGCTGCGGCGGGATCCCGATTTTGCCTACGGGTGGGGGCCGATTGCACTGCAAATGGTTTGGCGCCTGGCGCCGTTCTTGTTTTTGGCCTCTCCTGCTATACACCGGCCTTGTCGCGTTCTCACTCGAGCGAAACGAGGCCACATAATTGCATCCAAAGAAACGTTTTGATTGAATCGCACCCCCGTACCTTTGCTAATGTCAGCTGTTCTATTGATTTTCAAAAACAAATGAACTCTGTCAAGCAAAAGTATGGCTCTTTTATTTTAATGTAAGGTGCATGGGAATGCAAATCCTATTCAATTCCCTCACTTCACAGTTTTAAATAAGCTCTGCCAATCAATCAAATTCAATTCTGGATAGGTCATTTATACAACTGGTGATGGTTTTTGCACCAGAATATTAAATTGAGCAGGGAGAGAGTAGGATGTTTTTGCTGTCGTGGGTGGAAATTTAAGTTTCAACATCAATAGCAGCCTCCGAATTAGCGTTCACATGATTGAATTCAATTCCATTAATTTAACAAGAACAAATAGAAGCTAATGTATCTCACTGACACCGCTCAACCTTTGAGATTTAGAAAAAAGATGAATCACTAAAAGTAATACAGTGGTACAGCCAATGAATAGTAAAATGGAAGTTTTAGAAAGCACTCACAGTGCAGGAGAAGTTAATGAGAGAGACAGAAACAATTTAAAAGGAGATCCAACAAAAATGGAAGGTTGTTGCCAACAACTCACACCAAAAAATAATTGGTTTCACTGCAGGAATGAATGAAGTGAAAGAAAATAAATTATTGGGCATGAGAACAATTGTCTGACATTATGGGAAATGTTCAGAATACAAAGGGTTAATGTCAGATCATAATTAACCATTAGATGGAGCTAGATGCAGAACAATATAAAGCACTGACTCACAGACTTCAGGGAGAAGGCTGGAAAGGAGAGCAAAGGAGCTGAGAGAGATCAGAGTATAGTTATAGGTAGAGGGCGGAATTCTCCCATCGGGAGACAAACAGCCAACGCAGGAGTGAAACCCGGAGTGTTTCACTCTGGTGTCGGAGACCGCTCCTCACCCCCTATTCACCCCCGGGGGTGGGGGGGGGGGGGCTAGGAGCAGCAGCGCGTGAATCTCAGGTGCCGGGCCTTTACACTTGCGTCAAAGAGGCGCGCCGGGAATGACGCGGCCAGCGGTGCCGAAGTGACGTCAGCCGCGCATGCGCAGGTTGGCCGGCGCCAACCCGCACATGCGCAGTTGCCGTCTTCCCCTCCGCTGCCCCGCAAGGCATGGCAGCTTGATCTTGCGGGGCGGCGGAGGGAAAAGAGTGCGTCTTTTAGAGACGTCGGCCCGACGATCGGTGGTCACCGATCGCGGGCCAGGCATCTGCTGAGTACGCCCGTGGTGCTTGATTCTCCCTCCGCCCCCCACAGGCCCCACACGCACCGGTCGCGCGCTGTTCACGCCAGCAGTGACCAGGTGTGGTTGGCGCCGGCGTGAACCGGTCGTGTTCAGCAGGCGCTCGGCCCATCTGGGCCGGAGAATCGCTGGTCGCCATGAGAAACGACGAGCGGCGATTCTCCGAGCGGCCTGCCGCAAAACTCGACACACCATTTGGGGGGGTGGGGGTGGGAGAATCACGGGGGATGCAAGGGCAGCATGGCGTGATTCGCCCGGAACTCCCGTGATTCTTCCCCCCGGCGTGGGGTGCGGGGAATCCCACCCAAAAATGGCTTTGGTTGGATGGTGTGGCTGCCTGTTTAGTGGAGCAGCGTAAAGTAGCAGCAGGTTAGATCAATTGCAAAGAGAGAGAGGGAGTGCCGGTGCCGACTCGATGGACCGAATGGCCCTCTTGGGCACTGTAACGATTCTATCTATTAAAGCAGTTAAGCGACCACAGCATTTCTGCCATATGCGTCAAGTTAAAATGATCTGCCTAGACTTCATAGCGTTAATGAAAACTTGGTTGCAAACTGGACAACAATGCAAATGCAATGCAAAATAAACATACCAGGAAATAATGGACTGACTGGGAAAAATAACGAGAGTTAACGGGACATTCCATGTATAAATCTCCGAGGAAAATTCAGGGGATTAAGAGGCGTAGTGTCATAACCTCCAGAATTTACTTGTCAATTTGAAAGCACAATGGCAATTCTCCCTTTGTATCCCTGTTATTTATTAGAGCTTGCTGCATCTGCACATTTAATTGTCCATAAAACCTGCCGCATAAACTGGAACTTGGAACTTAACGATAACAGTATTGTACCTCATTTAACAATCTGATCATTGTTCATGCAATATTAAATCAGCCAGTCTGATCCAGAAAAGTAACAATTTAAACCTCTCAATCGCGTTTCTGCATACAGCCAAATGTTGTTCAAGCCTTTTCTAAATAAAGCAAGATTTTAAATGTTTTTCTTACATTTTCTATGTTTCTCTTTTCCCTCCTAATCCAATATTTTGTTCATATTCACCCCCCTTTCCCGTCTCTGTGGTTTATTTCTCAATCCTTAAATCTCATTGGCTACAGAGACAGGCTGTTGGTTCCATTGCTCATTGAAGAGAGATAGCCCATTGCCCTCGCACTTGAAATACAAAAATAAATTGAACTCCAGATTACGGAAAACTAATTGCGTGATCACCTGTTCCAGCAAGATCCTGCCCATTATCTTTACAAGTAAAAATGGTCGGGAAAGAAGAGTGACAACCTTGGTCAAAGAGAAACACACTGCCGAGAGGGTTGATAAACATAGACCAGGACGGACGGGTGGACATTTGTTTGAGCCCATTTTCAGCCCCACATTGGCACTGCACAGACAACACACATCCTGACTGGGAAGTCCAGGGCTAACCCGAAATTGGGCCTCAGCCACTATTAAAACAGCTTGTGTGAGCTGCCAACACTTCCAACAACTGTATTGTGACATTTACCTTGTTGGCAATAGAGATGAGGGTTCTATCACACCCTGTTCAGTCAAATCAGGTGCTCACCCAATGAAGCCTTGTAAGTCAAGTGGAAAATTCATATTTTGGGGGCCCTGAGGAGAACCTCCATCCCGAAAAGAAATGTGAGACTGCAGCCACTGCTGTGTTATTCTTTCCCCTTGTGTGAAACCCTCCCAAACCACCACCTCTGAGGTGACCTTACCGAACTGACTGCCAGCCTTATGGCCCCTGCACTGCCCAATGTTCATGGCCTCAAAGACTGCTACTTGCTTCTGGAGGCTTGTTTTCAGCAGGTAGTTGGCCGTTGGAACGTTAACGAAAGTTGGCCAAATTGGGCCTTCTAACTGAGCACATTGTCTGGGAGCTAAAATCCCTGCGTTAATGTTAAAGCATTCACCTTGGAATTTTGTGATCACAAAATTGAAGGGACATTAGCGTGGAAAACATTGAGACTGGGTTACTAAATTAGCAAGGATGCGCATACAGTGTGTAAAAATGGACAAGTGCTTGGAAATAAGCCATATTTGATTTGTCCATTTGCACTGAACATGATAACTCATCAGTTCCATTGTACGTTTGAAGCTAGCTATTTGAATGATGTTCAGACTAAGTTATAAAGGGACATGGTCTCATCGGAAATTGTTAGTTTTTGGTATTAAAAAAAATTCTTTCTGATGAGAGATGCTGGCAAATAAAACCTGACAACCTGTGCCTCAGACAGATACACAGTAATGTGAAGAATGGACTTTGACTTTCTGTCCATTCCATTCATTCTACCATGCAGCAAATGGCAGCAAATGATCTCACAGTCCGTTAGAAGTGAGACCATATACTTTTGCTTATGCTGCAATCAAGAATATGTACGTAATATGAGAGAGAAAATTAGAATGTTTTGGTGACTAGCATCAACTACCACATTAGTTATTATTAACTCTGGTCAGCAATGTTCTTTTTCCATTACTTGAGAGGGTTGGCTGTAAGACAATATTCTTTATGATCCCATTAAAGATACCACTAGTTGGAGGTAACAAATCTATAAAATGGAATAATTTTAGTGTTTATCACTCAGCATATTAGATTTGGCGCTGACATTTTAGAACACTGCGGCCCATGATTTCCAGGTTCCTCAACATCGCATTTAGGAAGTAACCCGATGATGTACTGTGATGTACTGGGAATCCCTCTTGGAAGTTCCCACGTAAGGGTTTACCATCCTGAGGGCTCGTTTAGCACAGTGGGCTAAACAGCTGGCTTGCAATGCAGGACAAGGCCAGCAGCGCGGGTTCAATTCCCGTACCGGCCTCCCCGAATAGGCGCCGGAATGTGGTGACTAGGGGATTTTCACAGTAACTTCATTGAAACCTACTTGTGATAATAAGCGATTACTATTATTTACCCGGCAATTGCTCAGAGGGTGTTGGTTCCTCTGGACAATTGGGCTGGGAACCATCTGATAGAAGTGATTTAAATCGCAAATTTCGGATAGTGCTGCCAGTTTTACCCTGATAATTATTCTGAAAGGTAGAAGGAAAAATAACTTCTAACACCTAGACCCAGCCTCGTATTGGACTCCCTGTACAAACGCGGCCACCCAGAGGACCCAGCACACTACTCCCACACCTGCCAATTCCTCTGACCTGACCCCCAATCCCCCCTCCGACCTGACCTGAGCCTCCACCGACCCGACCAATCCCTCCGCCCCCCCCTTCACTTTGGGCCTCATAACAAGGTCTATCAGTAGTATGGCCTCTGCCCAATGGCCATTTAAAAATCCATGTGGTTTTGTCTCCTGCTTTACTTTATTTTTCTCCTTGGTTCATTTGCACAATGAGCCTCTCTGAACTAAAGTGTGCCACCACTACCGTTCTCTAACCAAAACCACCACTCAAACTTCACACAGAAGGTTTCCAAGGCCCAATTTAAAGCAAAGGGCAACCAGAAGTGATCAGCATATGGATAACCTTTTCTCACTTGTCTCTGCCAGATAATGGACGGGATTCTCCGACCCCACCGCTGGGTGGGAGAATCGCCGGGAGTCGGCGTGAATCCCGCCCTCCGTCCTCCCAATTCTCCCGCCCCCCAAAAACCGACCCGACATGAGTCGTGCCGCTCGCCTCAGAGAATTCCTGTCCGGATTCTCTGGTCCGCGATGAGCCGAAGTCCCACCCGTTGTATGCTGGAACCGCCGGTGTAAATTAGAGTTGGTCCCTTACCGGCAGGACCTGGTGGCGTGGGTGGGCTCAAGGGTTCTTGGGGGGGTCGCAAGGGGATCTGGCCCCCGGGAGGTGCCCCCAAGGTGGCCTGGCCTGCGGTCGGGGCCCACCTATCAGTGGGCAGGCCTGTGCCGTGGCGGCACTCTATTCCTTCCGCACTGAAGGCCGTAGTCATCTGCCATTCCTGGTGCGGAAGTGAATCCCTCTGCGCATGCACGGGGGTGATGCCAGCACGCGCTGGCGCTCCCACACATGTGGAGGCCCTTCGGCGCCAATTGGCGTGGCGGCAGGCCCTTCTCCCACCAGCTGGCGGGGCGCCAACCACTCTCGAGCGGTCCTAGCCCCTGAAGGTGCGGAAGATTCCGTACCTTTGGGGCGGTTTGATGCCGGAGTGGTTCACACCACTCCGTCCCGCCGGGAACCCCCGCCCCGCCGGGTACGGGAAAATCCCGCCCCTTATCCATTCTTTTTTTCTTTTCAGCCAGTATCTGTACCAGATTTATAGCTCACCACTATTGTTATGAGCAGCCATTCTGGTAGCTCAGTAGTCTCACTGGTGTCAGAGAAAGAAATACCACAGAATCTTCAAAGCCGTCATTGATATTCACTGTGCTATTTTTAAAGGATAGGTTTGTAGACCCCGAAGGTACAAACAAACAAGAGCTTTATTGGAAAGTTGTTTTCTCACCGGGCTGTTAGGATTGACTGCCCGTTTGCCCATTGGCAAAAGGCCGATATGGTCATCAATATGTCACGTGATCAGACACGTAAAGTGACCTTGTTCTAACTGGGAACAAACATGAATGCACAAAACAACCCCCCGCTTTACATTAGAGGCTCTTTCAATGAAACACGATGGCTGGGATTCTCCGGTCGGAATCCGCCCCGCCAGCGCTGCCACGGAAAACAGAGAATTTGGTGCTCAGCTAAAACTCCATTCACTGCAGTGTGATCGGAGAATCCCACCGGCATGAATGGACGGGGAATTCCGGTCAATATTTATTTTTACTTTTTTTTAATGGGACGTGGGTATGGCCAGCTGGGTCAGCATTTATTGCCCATCCTAATTGTCATTGAGAGGGGAGTTAACAGTCAACCACATTGCTGTGGAGCTGGAGCCCCAGGTAAGGATGGCTTATTTACTTCTCTAAACAATATCAGTGAACCAGGTGGGTTTTAATGACAATGGTTTCATGGTCATCATTAGTCTTTTAATTCCAGATTTGTATTGAATTCAAATTTCACCATCTGAGGTGAGATTTGAACTTGGGCCCTCAGACATTATCCTGGATTACTAGTCCAGTGACAATACCATGAGACCACTGCCTTTCCAAGATACGGGGCAGGATTCTGTGATCCTGAGGCTAAGTGTTGACGCCGTTCGAAACGCCGTTGCATTTCTCGACGGTGTCAACATGGCCTCAGGATCAGCAATTCTGGCCCCTACAGGGGGCCAGCACGGCACTGGAGCGGTTCACGCTGCTCTAGCTGCTGATCCTGGTGTCAACTGGGCGCTGCGCGATCCGCGCATGTGCAGTGGCATCGGCGGCAACACGCACATGCGCAGTGGCTTCCTTCAACGCGCCAGCCTCGACGCAACATGGTGCAGGGCTACAGGGGCCGCCGTGGAAGAAAGGAGGCCCCCAGCCAGAGAGGGCTGCCCGCCGATCGGTGGGCCACGATCGCGGGCCAGGCCACATCGGAGGCACCCCCCTATATAATCTATATGAACTGTTTGCTATGGACCTTCTGGCCATTCCCTGGGTGTATTGGCACAAGTGGCAACAGGTTTCGAACCTTTGCACAAGTCGAACACTTGCTCGCCTTCTCCTCGATTTTGCTATCGAGCCCGGGTCACCAAAAATAGCTTCTGCCTATCACCTTCATCCTTACTATCCCACAATAACCTTCATGAAGGTGGTTTAGGACATGTTCCCTTAACAATGGCAAAATTATGGCTCTCATTGCCAGAGGAGACCACCGGCCTGTATGGATAGTTTGAGTCTTTGAGTAACGTATGGCTTCAATACTAGGTTTGCTCCCATGGTCCTGACACAAAGTACCATGTCCATAACTTCTGACTGTGGCAAATTATTTCTGTAATAATTCTTAACTTGTCCTGGGGTTACAGGAGTTTTATCGACTTCTTCAAAATCTAAAATATTACCACTCAATTATTAATTAAAATTAAAAAAAAAATACATTTAGAGTACCCAATTCTTTTTTTCCAATTAAGGGGCAATTCAACGTGGCCAACTAGCCTTCCCTGCACATCTTTTGGGTTGTGGGGGTGAAACCCACGTAAACACGGGGAGAATGTGCAAACTTCACTTGGACAGTGACCCAGAGCCAGTATCGAACCTGGGGCCTTGGCGCTGCGAGGCAGCAATGCTAACCACTGCACCACCGTGCTGCCCTCACTAAAACTATTAATTGATGACTCATTAGGTAAAAGTAATCTAGAGTGTCCAGCAGCATTCCCATGGAGATTTGATGGATGATATTTTATTGTAAATGTATGTGCTGGCAACAGCAATGCCTATCTCTGCATCCGGCTCACTGTGAGAGATGAAACTCCGGTGTGCTGCCCGAGTATCATTGGCAGTGGTCAATGATCCGTCAGTAAAGTAGATTTCCTTCCATATAGGTATTGGTAAAACGTTTGATTCTGAAAATGATGCTAAGAGCTTCCTTCTCCAAGTGTGCATAGTTCATTTCTGCTTTATTCAAGGACCTTGATGCAACGGTGTTGGCTTCTCATCATCATTGGGCATTAAATAAAAACCACTGCTCCCACCCCATAAAATGACCCACCGCAAGGGTAACTTCAGATCAAAGTGTGCCAGGACTTCTGACTTTAGTTGTGCCTCTTTAGCTTGTATGAAGGCCTTCTCGCAATGAGCCACCCGTTTTCATTTCCTGTTTTGACACAACAATAAGTTGTGTCAAGGCTTGAGAATAGTTGCTAGATTAGGGACTTAATAGTTCAATAAGCCCAAAAACGGGTGAAACTGATTTATGTTTTGAGATGCAGGTGCTTCAGTTATGGCCTTTACTTTTGACGGTGATTTGTGAAGTCTCTTTGCAGCTATAACACGCCCTAAGTATTCGATAGAAGGTTGGAAGAATTCACAATTATCCTTTCATACTCGTTATCCGTAATCTTTGACTCTCTGGAGTGTAGCGTTTAAATTTTGCTCTTCTTCATTCTTTCCAGTAACTAAGATATTGTCCAAGTAACACTGGACTCTTTCTACTTCACTTAGAATTTTATCCATGGCACCTTGGAACAATGCAGGTAAGGAAGTGATGCCAAATGGAAGCCTTTTATATCTGAATAGCTCCTTGTGTGTCACAATTGTCAAATATTGTGGTGAACCTGGATCTCCATTTATCCGGAGATAAGCTTGACTGAGGTCAACTTTATTGAAATGCTGGCCTCCAGCCAACCCAGCAAATAAACAATCAATTAAAGGCAGAGGGTATTGCTCTATACATAGTACCGGATTGATAGTGACTTAAAAATAACCACATGTGCATATCAAACCATCTTTCTTCATCACTATCAGATTACTATCGGCATGGTCTAATCACCTCAATTAACGGGATCGAGGACCCCCATCTTGACCAGTCTCTATAATTCTGCCTTGACCATAGGCCTGATTGCTTACGGCACTAACCAGCCTTTAAGCATCTTGCTTGGTTTTTATCCTTAATCTTTAGCTTGACTGAGATCTCTTTCATATTTCCCAGCTCTCCTTAAAGACAATGGCATGTTTCTTTAAAATCTTCAGTGGTCCTGCTTCGGACTCTGACAAACATGAGATTCACCTTGGCCCAGTTTATCTTGACTCTCCCAACAGATTCCCCCCATTAGGGCAGGATAATTACCTTTAATGGCGTGCTTGGACAAGTCTGCGGTCTGTCCATTTAGCTGCACCTTTACATCGATATGGCTCTCAACAGAAGCACTTCACTAGTATAGGTTTTTAGAATTATTTTCCAGTATTTTAAGGTGATAGCACACTGGATAGCACTGTTGCTTCACACTGCCAGGGTCCCAGGTTCGATTCTCAGCTTGGGTTACTGTCTGTGTGGAGTCTGTACATTCTCCCCGTGTCTGCGTGGGTTTCCTTCGGGTGCTCTGGTTTCCTCCCACAAATTCCGAAGGACCTGCTTGTTAGGTCATTTGAAAATTCTGATTTCTTCCTCCGTGTACTTGAACAGATGCCGGAATGTGGCGACTAGGGACTTTTCACAGTAACTCATTGCAGTGTTAATGTAAGCCTACTTGTGACAATAAAGATTATTATTATTATATGTCATAGCTTCTCTTGGCAAACAGTTTCTGGTACCATTGAAACTGCTGCTCCAGTGTCCACCTCCATTTTCCTCCATTAACGGAGTGCCCCAGTAATAGTCTGTTGTGCCTGTAATAGCCAGTACATTCAATGAGAGTTCATCATCTGACTATGACTCTGGTCCTTTTTCGTGCCGTTTTGTGTCATGTGGTTCCTTTTCCCTCTATTACATTTTCCATTTGAAACACTTGGGGCGCGATTCTCCGCTGTCCCACCCCCCCAAAATGGGGTGTCGCGTTTTGCGACACGCCACTTGGAGAATTCTCCGGCCCGGATGGGCCGAGCGGCCTACCGTTCCTGACCTGTTCACACCGGCGGCAACCACACCTGGTCGCTGCTGGCATGAACATGGCGCCAAAGGTGTGTTTGTGGCTTGTGGGGGGCGGAGATGGGAGCGAGTACCACAGCCGTGCTCGGGAGGGGACTGGCCCGCGATCGGTGCCCACCGATCGTCGGGCCGGCGTCTCCAAGGGACGCACTCTTTCCCCTCCGCCGCCCCGCAAGATCAAGCCGCCACATCTTGCGGGGCAGCGGAGGGGAAGACGGCAACCGCGCATGCGCGGGTTGGCGCCGGCCAACCTGCGCATGTGCGGCTGACGTCATTAGGCGCTGCCGGCCGCATCATTCTCGGTGCGCCGGGCCTTGACGCCAGCGACATGGCCCGGCGGCCGAGATTTAGGGAACGCCGCTCCTAGCCCCCGGGGGGGGGGAGAATAGGGGGCGAGGAGCGGCCTCTGTGTCGTCGTGAAACACCCCGGGTTTCACAACGGCGTCGGGCGTTGCGGAGAATTCCACCCTTGGTTCTTGATTTTTATAGTTCTTGTCTGGAACTTGATGTTTCTTTCCACAACACACACATTTGATATGCCCCTTTTTACCACACTTCCTGTAGTTTGCATCTTTGCACCAGCAGTCTGCCACGGCATGCCCAGCTTTTGCACATCAGTGGCAATTTCAAACGCTTCTTAACCCACACGCTAGTCTGTCTCTAATGGTGTATTCAGGTAATTTCTTCTAAGTAGCTACAAGGTGTGTGATTGATTCACCTTCTTGTTGGTTACTTTTATGGAGCCCGAACCTCTCGGCAATGACCAAAGTTTGAGATGAGAAGTGGCCCAGCTATATCTCCATTGTCTCATCATGGATTTTTGAGCCTGTTTTTTCTGGCTGTACCAGACTTTACAGGAGGTTGAAAATTCTCCCCCCCATCATGCTCAGGAAAGTTTGGACTACAGTTCCTGCTGCAATTTATTTGCTTGGATAAAATAATCAAATCTTTCAGTATACGAGCTCCACTGCTTGGTGTTCTCATCATACAGTCCTGCCATTTTTACTATGGAAAAGGCTTACGTAAGCACGATGTGTCACAACAGCTTTAGCATTACCTCGCTTCTTTTTTCAAACAAGGTACCCCTGAACTCAACTTATTTCCTTCTGAGTTTTGGAACACCCCCAACTCTAAACTATTGTTGCAGTGACTCCCTGTACTGTTCCAGATCTTTCCGGGCAGAGCATTTGGCAAGTTTCTCTTCAACGTTGTTTCCTCCAAAATCTACATTTAATGGCTGCTCAATATATTTGGCACCCCTCATCACCAGCTTTGGTGTTTTTAGCTTCTTAACCCTTTTCCGATATCTGTGCACAGAGTGACAATTTTTCTATTTCTTTTACTTCTCCTGGCATCTGCCAGAGTGGTTCCGATCTCCTCATCACCAGTTTTCTGTGTAGTATTTCTAAAGGACAAGAGCTTTATTGGAAAGGTGTTTACTCTACATGCTGTAAAGGTAGACCGCCCATTTGCCTGTGAAAACGATCGATGAGGTCATCAACACGTCATGTGGATCAGACTTTTAAATGATCTTGTTTCAATAAACAGCATTCACCATCTATACATTGTTGTCTGAAAAGACAGTCCAGAAAGGCAATTGCTACAGCTGGAGTCAGACAGATAAGTCAGTCAGAACTAGCCCAGGGTTAAGCCGCCAGTTAATTAGTAACCAGGGCATCAATTGCGCTTTGAGAGTAAACTTACAGCACCTAAGTCTGAAATATGGCAGAGGTCAAAGTCCAAGCTATCAATCCGTACATGCCTGCAGTGCAGTGTGTTAAAACTGCTGCTGTTCTCAGAGTTTAAATTCTGAGATCAAAAGACTAAAATTAAAAGCATAAATCAGAGGTTGTAGAAATGGCATAGAGATATAGGCTTCGCACAGGAGGGCAGAAAAGGTGCAGGGAAGGCCAGAAGCCTGTAGGGTGGTGAAGCCATATTTAAATAACTCTTTGTTGACTCAGCCAGATTAGCTGTCTGCTCAGGAAGCAGCACTAAGAACTTTGCAGGAGGAAGCTGCAAGCAATGACCCATGGTGAGCACCTCTCACTTTCAGTGGAAGGAGAAGTTTGCAGGAGATCGATGATTGGGTATTTCATTATGGACCAGGACTCCTTCAGGGCACTGATGCTTCTCCTGACCCATGAGGAGCTCTAAAAGGAGAAGCTCTTCTGATCTATTGTTGCCTCCCACCTTGAATCTGCTACATTCTGCTCTAATTCAGTTAATTTTAACTCACGCGGGCAGCACGGTGGGACACTGGATTAGCCGTGTTGCCTCACGGCGCCGAGGTCCCAGGTTCGATCCCGGCTCTGGGTCACTGCTCATGTGGAGTTTGCACATTCTTCCCGTGTTTGCGTGGGTTTCGTCCCCACAACCCAAAAGGTGTGCAGATTAGGTGAATTGGCTACGCTAAATTGCCCCTCAATTGAAAAAAAAAATGAATTGGGTATTCTAAATTTAAAAAAAAAATTACCTCACACCACTGGAGCTGCAACTTCTGAATGTTGATGAAGCTCTCTCTGCCTTTTGAAGAAGCATCAAATACGACCTGCAGGGGTAGTAAAAATTTAAACAACCCGGGAAGGTGGCAGGTTGGAGCCAGGAGGTAGAATTTTAAAATGTTAATTCCTCTTGTGCACCATTCCTGCCGGACTGGAGTGTGAGGGTTAAAATCAGCGCCGAAGCATGATGTTAAATCTGTGCCTGAAGAATCAGGTTGGGGCATGAGCAGTCAATTCAATTCAGAAGTGCCTGCTTGATAATCTTTCCAGGTCATACACTGGGGTGTCAAATGATTGCAGCAGTAAGGCTTGTTTAAGCTTGACAAATTGGAAAATGTGATGCCAACTCATTCGAAGGCGAAGAGAATCCACAGATCAAGTGATATATTATCTCATTATAGCATTGTTTGCATTTTGAGTAAGTAAAATTTATGAGCAAAAATATTTAAATGCGTAAAGATGCTTGAAGTTGGGCAAGTAGACTTGTGATAATTTGTGAAGAACAGCAATAATATTATGTGTTTGGCAAACTCTTTTGCTCACATTCTCCGTTCTCTTTTTGAATTAGCATTCACGCATGTACCACTCCTCAGTGATTGAAACAAAGAGAAGGAGACAAAAGGGCAGCTCTTGGAAATCAGTGAAATGGTCCACGAAAGCAGCAAAGAGACAAATTAATCTCCCAGCTGAGATTTGGAATTGCTGCATTTCATATTTCATTCTGAGTCTCAGATCTCCACATTGAGAGTTCAAAGCTGTGTCAATCTGCAAACCACGTGAGACCGTAAAAATCCACGAATGTTGTCTGCTGATTGTTGTTTACTGATAATGCTCCTCTGATCAACATAAATTAGCATTGGCAGGATGTTGGTTCCAAAATACACCGGGGTATTGCCAGAATCAGAATTAGCGGATTTAAGTAAGAGTCTATTTAAATACCGCCGTGGAGGGATTGTCTGAGTTATTTTGTATACAAAGGAAATAGATGCCTCCAACCAAACATCTGGGAGTGCAAGCTATAGAGATTTGCTCTTTCAGAACCAGCTGGCATTTAGCTTGTTCTGAACAAGCGGGAACATAAAGGAAGCCCGGGCATGAGAAAATGGCTAGAAGCCACTTTGAATACCGAGGATGAAAGAAGGTTAATTTTGATGCAATTATGCTACATTTTTGCATTCAAATGAGAATTTGTACACCATTCTTCAACACAGTCCAGCTTTCTAAAATATGTATTTAGATTATAGGTGAATTTTCCAGTTCCAACCTTGAGTGTTTTAATGGCAGGCTGTGGGGGTGGGTAGGGGGGAGCACAATTATATGGAGATAAAAAATGGTTTTTGTGCTGTCACAAGATGATAGCTAGGATTTTCTCTCCTGTCCGTCTTGCTGGGTCACGATTCCTGCCAGAGGCCAGCATGAAATCATTTTGCATCCCGTTAATGGGATATAGATGAAAGATCAACCGGAATCTTTTCCCACCCAACCCCGCCCCACCTAATAATCCATGCTGCCAGTGGGTTTTCACACGGTCTATAACACTCCTGGATCTACATGGCGTGTAAATGCCAGATGTGACAGCATGAAGGCATAGGACAGTTTGGGGAAATTGGAAAGGAAAATGGAGGCCTTCAGCAATCGGTCCCTGGAACATCACGTGCAGCAGTGGGTGGGTGGGGCATCTATCAGGTTGGCTTTGAGCTGAAACAGCTTCCAGAACATCCACCTTATATCTTCAGGATCTTCCAGGTGGAAATTCTTCTATCTTCAGGAGATTCCAGGCGGTCCATCTTCTTTCTTCAGGAGCTTCAAGTGGAACAATCTTCTATCCTCAGGAGCTTCCAGGAGAACAATTTTTTATCTTCAGGATCTGCCAGGAGGTGGATCTTTTATCTTCAATGGTGGGTCAGTTGTTAGCCGGGCGACTTCTAAATATGGTCCCCAGATATGATTATTGGGGTGCAAGCTACCTGGTCCACACCGCTGTGCAAAACATTGGGAAACCCTAACTGCATAATTAATTAGGCCACCCTTGTGCGATATGGCGTACGTTACCACCTACCTCCATGGCAGGAGACTCTACCCATTCCCATGCCTGCCACGGGACCTAGGGTGGAATTTTGTACTCAGTGCTGGCTGAGGTGAGAAACCTGGTGTGTAATCTTTCCAGCTGCACAGCCGAGATTGTTTTTATCTAGATCACAGGCAGACTTACATTTTTGGGGGACCCATGCTCTCCCTCTTTGTGGGGCTCCCAATTCATGCCCCGCTCTCTGATGATGAGGCAGCCGACCCCAAATTTAAAGCCCCACCCTAAATTATGTCAAGCCCCGCCCCTTTGTCAAGTACTGCGTCTATGGCATTGAGCCCCATCCCAATGATGTCAATGATCTCCTGACCCCACCTACCCTCAGCTCCAACATGCAAGTCACAAAAACCCCAAATCATTGCTGAACTGCTTTAGGGCAAGAAATTTGAATGAGCTGATCAACAAATTCAGAGCTACCAGGCCCTGACTAGTGCTCTCACATTGCAGCCACCTTTCAGTATGGGACCCATCCCTCTCCATTGGTTGGGGCCCTGCGGTGCAGTGCTGTGAGTTTAATTGTAAGTCCACCTCTGACACTCTGTACACAGAAATGAGGCCTGACAGAGACCAGGGCCGGGTGGGAGAATCGCGGGGGCGCCGGGCGAGTCCCACTACGCCACCTCGGCACCCGCACATGATTCTCCCAAACACCCCCCCCCCCCCCAAAACGGCGCGCCGAGAGTTACGGCAGGCCGCTCGGAGAATCGACGCTCGCCGTTTGTAATGGACGAGCGGCGATTCTCCGGCCCGGATGGGCCAAGTGGCCTGCCCAATACGGCGGGATCACGCCGGCGCCAACCACACCTGGTCGCTGCCGGCATGAACAGCGCACGAACGCTGCGGGGATGGCCTGTGGGTGGGGGGTGGGGGAGGGAGGATCGAGCACCGTGGGGGGCGCTCAGAAGGGGTCTGGCCCGCGATCTGTGCCCACCAATCGGCGGGCCGACGTCTCTGAAGGACGCACTCCTTTCCTCCGCCGCCCCGTAAGATCACTCCGCCATTTCTTGCGGGGCAACCGTGGGGAGGATGGCAACCGTGCATTTGCGGATTGGCGCCGGCCAACCTGAGCATGTGCGGGTGACGTCATTTACGCAGCGCCGGCCGCGTAATTTACGCGGCGCCAAGGCCCGGTGCGTGTAAATGACGCGGCGCTACTCCTAGCCCCCCGGGGAGGGGAGAATAGGGGGCGAGGAGCAGCCTTCGACGCCGAAGTGAAACACTCCGGTTTTCACTCCGGCATCGGCACTTGGCACGATTCTCCGCTCCCGCGCGGCATCAGGAAGGCCATTGTGAACTCGGCCGAGTTTCACGACGGCTCTACACGGTCCCGTTCCCGATCGATTCTGAAAATGACGGAGCCACGGAGGGCCGCCCCAAGGTTCAGGGAGACTGACCTCGAGACCCTCCTCGATGAGGTGGAACAACGGAGGGGCATCATCTGCCCTAGAAGAGGGCATCGCCACCCTGCCAGCGTTGTGCGACGGGCCTGGCGTGAGGTGGGCATGCCAGTGAGTGCTGTGGGGCAGACCCCTCGGTCTGGGGAGCAATGCCGTAAGAAGCTCCACGACCTCACCAGGGCTGCCAGGGTAAGTGCCAAGAGGGTGCCCCCGGGTCACAAAAATCCCCCCTCCCCCCCCATGACCCTCAACACCCACCTCCCCCCCGGGCACGAGGGGGAGGGGGAGGGGGGGGCCAGAGTGAGTGGAGGGTGGTTAACAAAGTTGTCACAGACCCACATGAGCGCTGCAACCCCCTGGAGAGATGCCATGGTGTAGCTGCAACTTTCCCCCCAACCTGTGCCAATATCTGAATGCCCTGATGTTCCCTGCCAAATTGTGATGATCTGTCTATGGCCCCCCCCCCCCCCCCCCCCCACCCCACAGGACAAGACGGCTCACAACAACCGGGAGCGGAACAGAACCGGAGGGGGGTTCACCCGTTATGCCCCCCCTGACAGTGTTCGAGCAGAGGGCACTGGACCTTTCTGGGGAATCTGTCACCCGGGAGGTCGCGCAATGCGAGGTTGGAGGTGCAGAACCAAGTGAGACAACCCTGCATGGCTACCCCTCCCCTCAGCCCATCCTCGGTCCCCGCACACTCTACCCACTGGACCCCCCATCCTCTGTCCCCTCACACTCTACCCACTGGACTCCCCATCTTCGGTCCCCTCACACTCTACCCACTGGACCCCCCATCCTCTGTCCCCTCACACTCTACCCACTGGACTCCCCATCTTCGGTCCCCTCACACTCTACCCACTGGACCCCCCATCCTCGGTCCCCTCACACTCTACCCACTGGACCCCCCATCCTCGGTCCCCTCACACTCTACCCACTGGATCCGCCCACCCTCGGTCCCCTCACACTCTACCCACTGGACCCCCCATCCTCGGTCCCCTCACATTCTACCCACTGGACCCCCCATCCTCGGTCCCCTCACACTCTACCCACTGGACCCCCCCATCCTTGGTCCCCTCACATTCTACCCACTGGACCCCCCATCCTCTGTCCCCTCACACTCTACCCACTGGACCATCCTACGCCCGGCCGAGCGTGTCTAACTAACCCCGTATTATTCTGTTCCCTAGGGCGTGGCGACGAACGTCCAGGGCCGTCTGCTGCCACACACAGGCGCCCATCTGCCACAACCACCGCACCCAGGGCTGCACGCCAGAGGGTGGCAGGAGGTCAGCCAGGAGTGCCATCCTCCCAACCCCGGACCCTCGAGCAGGACGCACACAGGACGGTGACACACTCAACACAGTCACCTGAGGGAGAACCAGACTTGGGCCGCGTGCAGCCTGTGCTCGAATATGACTGGGACGAGGACACTACTAGTTTTATGATGGACGAGGACCTCGAGCTTGCGGCACTGCTGTCTTCCACACCATCCACCATCCCAGAGACACTCGCCTCGGTTGGGCAATTAAGTGATGAGGCTCCTGGGTCACGGTCTGTGCACCACAGAGCCGAGCTGGTACAGCAGGTGGAGGTCGGAGCAGCCGAGGGGCTGGACGGTCGGAGGGCAGCCCAGGCGCAGCATTCAGCTGGCTCCCAGACGTTTCCCGGGTTCCTGGATTTACCCGACCCACCTGGACAGCCAATGCATTTGGAAACCCAGGGACACAATGACGGGATGAGGGCCGTCTTCCAGCAGCTGCAGACGCAGTTAGAGGAGTCAAACCGCGTCCAGGAGCAGGGGGTGGTGCCGCTCATGGCAGCCACCCAGACCGACACCGCACGGGTGGCGTCCGCGGTCGAGGCAATGGGTGAAACGGTATCGGCCATGGGTCAGGTTCTGCAAGGCGTTGGGCTTCATGTGCACGTGTCATCCATGGCCCAGGAGAGGGCTGCCGTCTCACAGGCAGCAATGCGCCAGAGCCAAACGACATCGCCGGCGCGCTATGGGCCCTGGCCGAGTCTCACCAGGCCATGGCACAGTCCCTGCAGGCCATGGCCCAGTCCCAGCAGTCAGTCGCAGAGAGCATCGACCGCCTGATGCACGTGCTGGATGGCGTCGCGCACTCACAGGTTGAGGTCGCACAGTCCCTGGCGGGAATGCCTCACTCCTTGGACTCCGTCTCTGCGAACGTTCGGACACTGGTCGATACCGTTGCAGGCCTCCAGGACTGGCAGCGCCAGGTGTCGGTGGGGCGATGGGGCACCTCCCTGCTCGCACCTCCATCCCACAGTGAGGCCCGGGGGCCACAGGGCTCCCCGAGGTAGGAGGAGGTTCCGGGGCCCGTCCCATTAACTCCATCATGGGACGTCCCTGAACGCTCGGCCTCCCCCCGTCCCATCCCTGGTGCATCGGGTGAGTAGCGGGCAGAGCAGGGTGGCACAACGTCACCCGAGACGCCCGCAGAGCAGCCTGGCCCATCAAGGCCGGGTCACCCCAGGAAACGAGTGCCGACGGGGAGACATGTCGCGGGGCGTGATTCTCAGCAGTCCGCCTCCACTCCTGCTGTACCATCTGGAGATTCACTTAGACATAGTGGTAGGGTCCGTAAGGCAACGAAGAAGGACACATAGTAAGTTAGCACGGGTGAAGGGCACAGTTTAATTGTAGGGGCTAGGGCATCTGTACATAATATTCACCATTAAACTCACTGTTGCACCTAACTTGTAAGTGTGATTTTTCCGTTGACACGGGGATCGTGATGGTGACCGAGTGTCTCTGGGGTTGACGAGTGGTGAAACTTCGGTGCCGGGTGTGCAGTCCCTTCCCCCCCACCCCCTCCCACAGCTACCCCATGCGGGCACGTGATGGAGTGTCCCTGACGAACACAGCGACCATCAAGGTGGATGGTTCAGCTATTGCCATGAGTCAGACTTTGTCTAACGATTCTGAGCTCACAGCTCATCGCAGATCGGGCTGTCATCATTCCACATGGCACTGATCACACCCACTGACACAGCCATCAATGTCGTGCCATACCGCTGTGCCGCGGTGGTAAGGGTGTTGTCGACGTGGAGCAGTGTACGCAGAGCGGGGGTACCGGGAAGGGGGGGGTGCACGACTGGCGATGCAGGTGGTAGTGTTCAGCGGTGCCCTCGCACGCGATGTGTGAATCTTGCAGCCACCAATGCGTCGCGTGCCCGCTGTCCTCGCCGGTGCCATCGTGCAGCCTCCTGGACATTACCAGCACCCGGGTCGTGTCTGTGTGCTGCGCCCGACGCACCACCAACCTCCTCTTCCTCCTCCTCCGTGTTGGCACCACTGCTAGTGGCTTCTCCCTCCGACTCCTCCACCAGGGCATCTCCCCTCTGCATTGCGATGTTGTGCAGCGCACAGCATACCACGACAATGCGAGCGACCCTCTCAGGCTGGTACTGCAGGGCCCCTCCGGAGCGGTCCAGGCACCTGAATCTCATTTTCAGCAGACCAAAGCAGCGCTCCACCACACCCCTGGTTGCTGCATGGGCCTCATTGTAAAGGGTCTCCGCGTTGGTCTGAGGCCTCCGTATGGGTGTCATCAGCCAAGACCTCAGTGGATAACCTCTGTTGCCCAGCAACCAGCCCCTCAGCCGGGGGGGGGGGGCGTCCCTCAAACATAGCAGGGATCAATGACTGCGCAAGAATGTACGCATCATGCACACTTCCAGGGAACCTTGCGCACACGTGCATGATCTTCATGTGGGGGTCGCATTCCACCTGGATGTTCATGGAGTATGTCCCCTTCCTGTTAGTGAACACTTCCCTGTTTCCTGCAGACGGGGGCATGGGGACGTGAACACCATTGTTCTGGAAAATACAGAATGTGTCATTTGAAACATAGAGGTCTGCCAACATCTGATCGGGGAGAGTGCAGGGAAAGATTTAATAAAATAGATACTGGAAAAATAAGGATATTAAACCAATTGATAACATGGAGGAAATAAGGAACAAAAAGAGAAAAGTATTTCGATGACGAAGCTTGGAAGAAGATGGAAGAAGTACTGATGGGAGCAAACCTAGCGATAGGTAAGAATGACACAGGTTTGATTAGCCAGCAATTTCAACACACAATTCACGGGGGACACACCGACCTCAAAACAGTATCCTTTGCCTAGAGGATAAGAGCGAGCTGGAGATAATAATCAAGGAATTGGAGCAGCAGGGGATTATTCAAGGGGTCACATATGCCTCAACAAATAGTCCATTCAGGTAGTAAGAAAACCATGGTACATTTAGAATGGTAACAAATTACAAGCTTTAAATAAGTCACAAGAAGGACAAGAGATATTTAATAAATCCACAAGCTACCTTAGAGCAAGTCGCGGGAAAAACTTACTTAACCAGTATAGATTTGGCGAATGGATTCTGGAGTGTTCCATTAGACCCAGAAAGCAGGGAGAAAACAGCATTCACCTTTGGAACTAAGCATTATGTATATTGTAGACTTCCACAGGGATATGTTAATTCTCCAAATCACTTTCAGGCAATAATCAGGGAGCTGATTCAAGATGATTTGGCCTTAGTATATCGATGATATATTAATTGGAGATGACAAAGGACAAACATGTGGAAAGAGTGGCCAGGATCATTAAGACACTTGTGAAGCAGGCTTTAAAATAGGGCTAAAGAAATGTCAAATTGGGAGAAGCGAAGTCAACTATTGGGTTATTCAGTATCGAAGGAAGGTAGAGAGGCCAGTATGAAATGAGGAAGAAGATAGCTGAAATTACTGCCCGGTTTCGAAAAAGGGGTCAAAAATAATGGGAATGTTGGGATATCTAAGGCCAGTAGTGAAGGACTTCAGTCTCTATGCTAAAGCCATTTATCAAACCTTGAAAGGGGATTTTTATTTGGACCAGCGAGGCCCAGAGGGTTAGATCAGTTAAAACAGCAATTGCGATATCGGGGTCATTAGTTGGAGACAAGAAGAGGATGACTTAAGCATTAATTAGACATATATAAAAATGGATATGGTATGGTACTTGCTAATCTTGCAATCAGACACCTATCAAATCTGACAGGAACTGGTCGAGAGCTGAACAAAAGTTTTCAAACATCGAGAAATGTCTAGCAGCTATAACAAAGAGAATAGCAGAGATAGAAAACTTGTCGGGTGGTAAGAAATTTATGTCACAACTGAGTTTTTGGAGTTAAAGGAGCTAACCAAGAGACAGATTTGCCAGCAAGGCGCGAATACAGCTCGATGGGAAGATGGGAACCATTCTTCTAAACCCTGACTTAATGTTTGTTCATAACATTCAAAGGGAAGAAACTGATGAGCCAGTTAGTAAAATGGAGTTGGTGAATGCTTGGGTATTATATACTGATGGTAGTAAAGTCAAGAAGGACGAAGAACAAGCCAGATGGGCATTCATTTAAAAAATTCAGGAAACATAGTAGTGGAGGAACAGGGAATAATCATTGGATCAGCTCAGACAGCTGAGGTAGAGGGAGTATTGCAAGGTTAAAGGGTGTCACCAGCGAAAGCTGCAGGAAGTTACCGTTGTAACCGATAGCTTTTTCGTGCAGCAAGGATTGGAGAAAGATTTGGAGTTTTGGAAACTAAACGGTTGGACGAACTGTAGAAATAAACTACTGAACAGAAAGAACAGTGGGAAGAGATAGATAAAATTTTAGCCGATATGGAGATCCAGACAATTCATCAAAAAGCACACACAAAAGGAATTGGGGAACTGTGTAAGGGGAATCAGGAAGTGGATGAATTAGCCAGACTTAGGACATAATCTTGGGGACTCTTGGAACTCAGCAGCCGACCATCAATGATAATTAAGCAAGTACATGAAGCCACAGGACATGGGGGTCATGTTGTAGTCGCAAGGGAGTTGAAAGTTGGGACTTAAAATAGCCTATTGGAGACAACATTTAACTGCAGTAGGAGAAAATGTGAGGAGTATGGCCTGTGGAGGACAGAGAGGAATAAACATATGGGAGCATAAAACTGAGAAACCAATGCAGGAATGGTCATTAGATTATGCAGGACCACTTTTCCCATAAGCAGCAAAGGTAATTTGTATTTTTTAGTCAAAGCTGATAGCTGCACGGGAGAAATTGACCTTAGAGCAACCAGCAAAGCAAATGGAGCCACAACCAAAAGGGTATTGGCAGAAATGATGACCTCCAGAGGTAGACCAGAATCGATCCGAATGGACAACGCGCCACACTTTAGAAACAATACTGTTATTAACTTTTGTGCTGACAGAGAATAACAATCAATTGGGCCGTGAAATTGCACCTGAGAGTAATGGAATGGCTGAGAGTCTGTAAGAAAAGTAAAGGATTGGATCATAAAGAATCAGAATAATAAAGGCTGGGATAAAGACATTGAAAGAATAGTATTTGATCTCAATAGCATCTTGGAACCTCTGTCCCCAGGGACAAGGAGACCCAAGTGATCTGGGAATTATCAAGTAGGAGACGAAGTTTGGTGAAGTTACCAACTAAGACTGCGGGGAAAATCATTCGTGAGACTGTAAAATATAAAGACAAGATTGTTCAGATTCTGGGTACACATACAATTGAATTAGAGAAGCATGGTGTCTGGAGCAAAAGAAATTGTGTCACGCTTGAAACACACGACCCAGTGAGCATCAGAGAGTTTGAGATTCTTCGAATCTCACTCAGGGGTGCAATGACAGAAGGAGGCTTGACTACATCAAGGATATGGAATATAAACCAGTTCAAAAAGAAATGATGGCAAAAGGAATCCGGAAGTCCTGGAGAGGGCACTTCTGGGATAATCCGAATTAAAGAATAGGCCCTCTCCACCCTTGATCTGTTCATTTGCTTTTTCAGGTGGAAAAAGTAATAACAACCAGTTCGCAAGCAGGAGAGAACTACACTCCAATAACAAACCAGTTCGCGAGAAGGAAGAGAACTACACTCCAATAACAAACCAGTTCGCAGAAGGAAGAGACTACACTCCAGAGAAGAATCTGTTCGACAGGATTGGGGGAAACTAATGATATAATTGGCTACAAATTTGAGGGAATTAAATGACAGAACCCGGAGGAAACTTTACGGGTTAGAAACAAATTAGAATATCAATTATACTGGACAGCGAAACCCCCGGTCAGACATCTCTAACTGGACATTAGTTGATGGATGATCTGTGGTCTCCATGGGTAGGTACTACGCAGTGGAATCATTAAGGTCTTGGCAGCAGATAGCAGCGACTGACGAGGAACCCCAATGATCAATGATATAGGTTAAATTTCAGTAGCTTGATACTACGGCGGAAAATTGTTACCAATGCAACAAAACAATATTGCATTGAAGAGCTATAATCGTTATAAGAAATTTTTTTATTTTCATGTAAATTGATAGGGACTGTTGTATATATATGAGAAGGGGGGTATGTGTGTCGTTAAATAACTTGATCCGCATTTCTAAACTGTGAATGTTTTAATAGAGGGTTAGTTTAGTATGTAATATTATTGTTCCAAAGCCAAGAAGCGATGTTTCGATATTGATATTAAATTGTTAACAGTTGAAATATGTAAGTGTAACACACAGTCTATTGGTTAGGTAATGAATAAGGTGTTAAGATAAGATAAAATTTTACTATGTATAGAACAATAGGGAGAATTTGTTTGGGAAGAAAAAAAAAGAGACGGTTCAATGCGGTTTTGTAATGCTGAATGAAAAATATACACGTTGTCAGAAAGATGTTCTCTCATGTAAACCAGGGGTTGGCAGACTTACATGATTCACGACAATGTTAGACATTAATGGGGAAGTTAGGAATACAAGCAGGATCAATTGAACATTTTAAATTAATAAGACTAGGGGATCAGTGGGGGTAAAGATATCACAATTACCACATTCCAATCAGAAATGGAAAACAGTTGGACTGGAACGGAAAACAAGACTCGTATTGACACTGGTCTGTGATATGCATACAAATACAATGATCAGGGATGTAGGTTAGTACAATTGGATGGGGGACAATAACCAAATTATAGTAATGTTTCAAATGTCAAGACGGGGTGTTCTGGAAAATACAGAAGTGTCATTTGAAACATAGATCTGCCAACATCTGATCGGGAGAGTGCAGGAAAGATCCCACAAGAGGTTGGTGGCAGCTGAAGGGCACAGAAACTGTGGGCAGCAATTTCAGTCTATCAGAATGGTTATTACAACCTGCAGCAGGAGAAAGGCAAAAGAAAAAAGTTTTAAAAAACTCTTTGTGTTGTTGGAAAATTGTGATGGACTGCCCCTTTAAGACCCGAAGTCCGATCCTTATCGAGGTCCCGATCTCGCGCCAGAGATCAGCCAGCGCGGGCTTCCAGAACAGCTGGAACAAAGAAACCAGCGCGGGCTTCAGACTCCTCCTCTTTCTCCCCACGAGGCAAGAACATGAACAAAGGAACCAGCGCAGAACCCAGCAGCAGAACACCAGCGGCACCCGAAGAAGGAAGAAGACAGCAGGAGCAGCAGCAGGAGCGAGCGGCCCGGAGAGGGAAGGCCCAGGAGAAAGCGGCCCAACGGCAGACCAGACCCAAAGGAAGACGCAGAACGGCAGACCAGACCAGAAGGAAGACGGCCCAGCAGCAGGAGCAGCAGCCAATGAAGAAAGAAGAGGAGAAAAAGAGAAAACTGCACCAGGAGGGATGACCAGGAGACTTGAAGAGAAAGAGAGAGAGGAGGAGTCTGAAGGCCTCAACAACCAACCAGACAACATCAAAAGTAAATAATGTTTTAATTTAATGAAATAGAAAAGAGTATGTTAATAATAAATAATTTAACCTGAAAAAGTGGTTATTAGCTTACTTCACTTCCTTAAGACGCAGGACCCTGACATCGATGCCATTAAGGGTAAGTAAGTAAATTCTTCAGTGAAGGTATGAGTTATACCGGGGATAACTTGAAAGGAGAGTTTGACCCAAATAGCACTCACAGAGG
>NC_052147.1:42759515-42761752 GCF_902713615.1 Scyliorhinus canicula | reverse complement strand
CCTGTACTGGAGTCAGGGAGGGAGTTTCCCTGTTCGCCGTTTTAGAATATTGGCCCTTAGGTCTTTGGTATAAAGGGAATTCTAAAACATATAGGTGGATTTAGAAAAACACCATCAATCACTCCCTGGACCACCGGTATCCCCGGCCACGTTGGCAAATGCACGGGCTTGTGTGTCTTGACTTTCTCGGTCCCCGGGAAAGGTGATGTAGCGATCGGCGATGGCAAACAGGGCATCGGTCACATCCCGGATGCACCTGTGCACCGATGCCTGCGATATCCCGGATAGGTCCCCACTCGGAGACTGGAAGGAGCCGGTCGCATAAATGTTAAGTGCCACCGTCACCTTGACGGCAACCGGTATCGCGTTTCCTCCTCCCGTTCCAAGTGGGGCGAGGTGCGCCACGAGTTGGCAGATATGTGCGACCGTCTCTCTACTCAACCGGAGTCTCCTCCTGCAGGTGATGTCCGGCATTGTCTCGAAAGAGATCCGGGCACGGTACACCCTAGTCCTCGCTCGTCGCCTCTGGAGCCCTGGCTCCACCATCAGTGTCTCCTCCTCTTCCTCCTCCTCCTCCCCCTCCCCATGCTGCTCGACGATGGGCCACTCCCCGGCCATTCCCTCTGCTGCTGCAGCTGCCCCTGCATCCACTGTGGGATGTCGCTGTGGACGCTGCTGGATGTCCAACTGCAGTGCAGAGGCCCCAACCACTGCGCTGAACATCGACGTTCGGTTTCGAATACATTATGGTCACCTACAGAAGGGTGGGTGGGGGCAGAGAAACGACATGTTAGACGGAGGTTAGTAGACACCTCGGCAGCCGCCTGCCACGGGATACCTGTGTGTCCCGGTGGCCTGGTCGCGCTGCTGACACGCGGCCAGCCTAACCCCTGGTCACTTTCTGTGTCCAACGGGCAGTTACAACAGTCTCCTCACCGGTGCGTCAGTGGGGCTGTGCCCATCAGCCACAGGGCAACCAGCGGCCGTGTCCTCGTCACCGTCCTGCCATTGCAGGGCGGCTGAGATGTTGCATCTGGGGGTGGACGACCCACTCCACTCACATCCCTCTCCCTCCTCCCACCTCCACTCGCTCCCTCTCCCCCCCCCACTCCACTCACGTCCTCTCCCTCCTCCCACCTCCACTCATTCACTCTTCCCCCTCCCACTCCACTCACTCCCTCTCCCTCCTCCCACCTCCACTCATTCACTCTTCCCCCTCCCACCTCCACTCACTCCCTCTCCCTCCTCCCACCTCCACTCATTCACTCTTCCCCTCCCACCTCCACTCACTCTCCCCCCTCCCTCCCACTACTCCCTCTCCCCCCTCCCACCTCCACTCATTCACTCTTCCCCCTCCCACCTCCACTCACTCCCTCTCCCCCTCCCACCTCCACTCGCTCCCTCTCCCCCCCCACCTCCACTCACTCCCTCTCCCTCCTCCCACCTCCACTCATTCACTCTTCCCCCTCCCACCTCCACTCACTCCCTCTCCCTCCTCCCACCTCCACTCATTCACTCTTCCCCCTCCCACCTCCACTCACTCACTCTCCCCCTCCCCCCACTACTCACTCTCCCCCCTCCCTCCCACTACCCACTCTCCCCCCTCCCACCTCCACTCATTCACTCTCCCCCTCCCACCTCCACTCACTCACTCTCCCGCTCCCTCCTCCACTCACTCCCTCTCCCCCCTCCCACCTCCACTCATTCACTCTTCCCCCCTCCCACCTCCACTCATTCACTCTCCCCCTCCCACCTCCACTCACTCCCTCTCCCTCCCCTCTCCCACTACTCACTCCCTCTCCCTCCCCTCTCCCACTACTCACTCCCTCTCCCCCTTCCACCTCCACTCACTCCCTCTCCCCCCTCCCACCTCAACTCACTCACTCTCCCCTCCACTTCTCCCTCTCCCTCTCCCCCCCACGTCTCCCTCTCCCCCTCCCACTTCTCCCACTCCCCCCCACTTATCCCTCTCCCCCCACGTCTCCCTCTCCCCCCCACTTATCCCTCTCCCCCCACTTCTCCCTCTCTCTCTCCCTCCCATTTCTCCCTCTCCCCCTCCCACTTCTCCCCTCTCCCTCCCACTTCTCCCTCTCTCTCCCCCCTCCCACGTCTCCCTCTCCCCCCCACTTCTCCCTCTCCCCCTCCCACTTCTCCCTCTCCCCCTCCGACTTCTCCCTCTCCCCCCCACGTCTCCCTCTCCCGTTCCCACTTCTCCCTCTCCTCCCCACTTCTTCCTC